>NC_090187.1:2834750-2874750 GCF_024679245.1 Pseudorasbora parva | reverse complement strand
AACAATGGAGTAACGTTAGCGCATTTGAATGACAAAGCACGCGATCGTGTCGTTTACTGATGTTTACTCACGCGACGAGCCGACAGCACAGACATTTGAAGCAGTTTTACTCACCGGCTGCTTCCAAAGCAGGACCGAACCTTTATCGCTGGGACCGCTCCGTCAAAAACACACTTCTTGGAGTGTGGAGATCCACTTTGCGATGCGACTGAAGCGATGTTGTGAAGCTTCCCGTCATTTCTGCGTTCAAATCGGTTCAAATGCAGCGCTGCCTTCCCAGAATGCTGTGCTGAAGCGTTGAAGTCGCTTAATGTCAAACTGGAGGAACGAAGTGGAGCGCGGTGCGGACTATAACCGACATAAGTGTTCATGGACGAGTGGATCTGCAGCTTGAGAGCAGTGTTTATGGGCGTGCATTTCCTCTCTCTCGCTCTAGTCACGCGCGCGCACCCTACCGGGAGAAGAGCCCGTAAGGCCCATACAAGGACCTTCCGCTCTATTAACGTCAAGTCGAGCCATACTCGCAAAAAACTCTCCGAAACTTGTGAGAAACCGGAAGGTGTTTTTATTTGGTGTTTTCAGATCATCCGCGCGCGAGAAAGAGCTCACTTTCGTGCGGTTGACAGATTTCAGTAATTAAATCCCCCAAACAGAGATTTTCTGTGAAAGTCAGGTCAGTCAGTTCGGCCTGACAATGACCATGTTCGGACAGATGCAAATCTTGGGGGCGTGCATATGAATGATCCCCAGCGCTTGCGTCACGCTTGGGTTTATGTTGAGAAGCACTTTTTTTTCCGTGGAGTTTTTGATTCACGAGATTTACATTAGAAGGAGGAGGCAATTGTGGTTGAGACTCACAGATTGTGATGTCCATGTACTGAACTCTTATTATTTCACTATGGCAAGGTTAATTCAGTTTTTCATTCTAGGGTACCTTTAAACACCGTGGAGCTGGACGTGAACATGAGAACTGCATCCGGATGAAGCAGAACACATTTACCTCGCGCCTCTTTTATAAACATGCCTTAGAAGAACAAATACATTACTGGTGCATCTTGCGACTAAACAATATGCTTTATGCTGGACATCACCGTACAAACAGGAGAGCAGGTCTCATTGCATCCGCTTGCAGTCTTGATTTACTGAGAGAAACATGTTTGTGTCTCAACACTATGGTCAAGTGGCTCATATAGTAGAACCAGAAAGAGCTTTATTTTATAGTAATAATAATACCGCATTTTCTCCACCATACAATACATTTAGAAATTAACTGCATGTTCTTAGAGCATACTTTTGGTGCTTTTTCTTGTGACAGAAACATCGATTGAGCTGTTAAGCAAGGTGGCAGAAGAAGTCATGCAGGTAGTTGAACCAGCGAGGTTATAAATGGATCCATAAAAACACTTTTTCTCATTTATCTCTGCCACACACACACACACACACACACACACACACACACACACACACACACACACACACCTACTCATGCGGGGTCAGAATACACACCGGCGCCTGAAGCTCTGGAGTCCTGTTCAAAACCAGAACCACTGAGCGGGAGATTAAAACTGTTTGACGTGACATGACATCTGAATGAGTGCGGAGCACACGAGACATGCACTATGAGACAGTGCAGTCAGGAATGAGTGTGTGGGCTTAATTCTGTCCTTAATAAAATAAATTGACTGTCCACTTTTACATTATATAATGCGGAGTGTGGTTTATTGTATATTCTTGAATTTGAATACTATTTGTCCATGCATTAATTCAGAGGCAGACTTGCAGCCCTCTAGTGTTTAAAGGCACAGTATGTAAGTTTGGTCACTAGGTGGCGCTTATTCAAAACAATAACACAGGCGCAGCTTGATGATGCCGTGCATGAGCGTGGAATCATGGGAGATGTAGTCTTCACTTTCACAGCTGATGGAAAGAATCCGACGGGACTCAGACAGAGATCATGTTCATGGATGAGCGACTGAATTAAAGTTTTATTAACATTACTGTGGTATGAAACACGGCAGGTACAGATGGCATGGGACAGTTTATGCTGCTGTTTTTATTATGTGTAAATGCCGCGGCTGGACGCTCCTTTTATTCTGTTGTTTATGTTTATTTTAAGATTAAAGTTATGTTTGACGTTCACCTCTTTCTTCCCTGAATTAATGTGTGTTACAGTTGCGTTTAAATTACTATTTATATAATTTTATTTCATATAATGAAAGAGCCGTGAGTGCTGAATTACATACAGGTCACTTTATCCATTGACCCTTTGCACGGAGCATTCTAATGAACTTATGTCTTAATTTAGTTATTCAAATGTAAGATAATATAAAAAACACGCCCTCAGTGTTCCTCCAAAGCAAAATTTTATTTTGAAAAAAAAAAAGATCAACACACTGTACATTACATATTTATAGTTACAACTTTAGTTAGATTCATTGGGGAAAAAATCGGTGCCGAAATCGGTGAGGTTGCACCGATTCTTCACACTCGACAAACATTATTTTTAAACCTAGTTGTTTTATCATTTTTAATATTTATACAAATGTGTGAAAAAATACTACAGGAAATGGCTAATCTGAGCTAATAAATTCTCCTCTGCCGCCATCTACTGGTTATAGTGGTAATTAAAGGGTTAGTTCACCCAAAAATAAACATTTGACCAATATGAAGTTCTAAATATGGATATTTTTCTTACCCAATCAATTCAGAAGGCCTTTATTAACCCCCCAGAGCTTGTGGAGCAGTTATAGGATGGATAGATGCACTTTTACGGACTTCAAAAATGACACAACCATTCACTGCTATTATAAAGCTTGTAAGAGCCAGGATATGTTTAATATATACCGATATAACTCAGATCGAAAGAAGAAAGTCATATACAGATATCATGAGGGTGAGTAAATTATGGCCTAATTTTAATTTTTCAGTGAACTAACCCTTTGATGTTTTTTTTTTTTTTTTTTTAAATAATATGATTTTCTGTCAAAAGTTGGATTTCCTAAATCTTGAAAGTTTAGTTTTACAAATGGGGACAATTTCAGAAGGATGAATAAATAGTGTTTTTGGTCATCACATTAAAAATAACATTTAACGTGCTAGAAAAATGTTGAGTGTCTAATTACAGACAGTGTGTTTCTTATCCCAATGTTCCCATTAGCCTTTATTGCAATCAATAAAACTGGTTTATTGGCAATTTAGGCAAGTGTGATAACTGCATAAACAAATGAATGTGTTTCATCATGCTTGCTACAGTAGTTACTGCTATCAGAGAGAATGAATGTAGCATTCAGTGATGCTCTGTAAATCGTGCCATTGGTTTGAGTAGCGTATCTTCAATTCATGAGGTGTTTGACATTAGAAAGTTTAAAAAGTCAACCATTGATGGTTTTGTGTTGATGTAGAGAATGCCAGATAACAGTTCACCGGAAATGCCCAAGTTGGCTCAAAAACCAGGAAGTAACAGCACATATGGCCAGTTGTGGAGTTACAGCGCTGTTTTACATGATCAAAACTATACAAAAATCATTTAAGTTTGTTGAAAGTTGTTATGTTACTCTGTGCGTTCGCTCGGCGGCTGCTATTAGACACTTTTGCACATATCAGTAAGCTAAAATATCATATTAATAAAAGCTGGATGACTTGTGTTGCTAAATATCATGCAAATCATTTTAAATTAAAGCTGCAAGCAGCGATGAAAGGGACCACCGCCATCCGTTGGCCTCGGTCGGGAACACACTGAATAATGGGCGAATAGGGATGTACCACACTTCCTGCTGTGAGCAGGTGGCGCTATGACTGAATATTGGCATGCAGATGTCTTCAGGCCAGGACTCAAATAAAACATGTGAAGTTTGGGGCCGATCGGACATTGTATGCCTTACAACAACTTCCTGTGTCACGGCAAAACATCAAACTTGGTCAGGCCGTCACGGACACGCCCTTCAGCAAAAACTCAAGATCTTCACAATTTTAGCCTTAAGATTAGACTGACCAAACGTGATGTTGATCTGATTAAATCTCTAGGAGGAGTTTGTTAAAGTACAACGTCTGGAAATGGCAAAAACTGCTAAGATTTTGCAGAGAAAATTCAAAATATCTGACTTCCTGTTGGGTTTTCAGATTCTGCTTTCAGGGTCTTTTTTGTAGGTATTGGGGTGTTACATGTGTCCACTGAATTTCATACTCGTATGTGAAACAGCTCGAATGGCACTTAATTAACATTTTATAGGTGGCGCTATGGAGCCGTTTTGAAGAAAACAAGGGATTCAAACAATAAGACTAACTGTGTTGAGCTAATGATTCGTTTTCTGTCGATAAAGGTATCCAAACAGCGCTCGGCTGTCTAATAAAACACATACCCACAGTTTCACAGACGAGGTTTAAGCATATAGTCCCAGATTAAAATGCATGTTTGAGCTGTTTTAATTGAAAACAGGACAGATCTTAAAACATATCAGTGCAATTGTTTTGTCTTAAAGGTGAACTATGTAGTATTTTTGCAGTAAAATATCCAAAAACCACTAGGCCAGTGTTAAATATTTTGTTCAGTTGAGTTCTAAAAATATCCCAGATGTTTCCAACTATTTGTAAATTGTGAGAAAATTGCGATTTTAACTAAGGACAGGGACGTTTCAGCATAGTGTTTGAGGGAGTCGCCTGTCAGTCGCGTCATATCTGCGCTACCCTCGGTTTCGGCTTTTATTTGGCAGGAGCGCTTTACTCTTAGCAGTGTGAACATGTGAACGCACAGAGTAACGTCATAACATCATTTTAAACACACTTCAATGTATCTAATATGATAAACAGAGCTACATTACCTTAAAATCATAACCGGAAGAGCTGATCAGTGCAGGCGACCGGCGACTGTGTCCCGTCCCGTCATAATAAAAGTCCCGGTACTCGCGAGGCGGGTATTTGTTTAACAATCGCTCCAGCAGCTGTGCTCAGGTCCACAACACTCGGTCCTGCTCTGCTTTAGACTACAGTAACGTTAATAACCGCATGCATGAACGTGATTTCTGCCCGAGTCCTATTTTCCACCGCTGTGATGAGAAGACCACATGTCCCAAGATGCTGCGCTCACACGTTGCGTCATCAAACTACTTTTGTTTTGAATAGGCGCCCTCCAGCGGACGGAAAGTTCCATAGTGCACCTTTAAGTAATGTTTAAGGCACGTTTATAATCGCTTTTTAAATGACCTATTGAACTGAGGCCTAATGCTGGCTTAATCTAAGCCTTGTCTGTGAAACCAATATATCAAAGTATCTAAAAAACAGAAACGCAGAGTAATGCGGATCACAGGCGACACACTGGTTAAAATCGCTCATTTTAACATTACTGGAAACATTTGTAAGTAAAAGTCAACAAAGTAACACTGCTCTAGAGGCTTTTGGATAATTGAATCCTACATATTGCGCCTTTAAACCAATAAGCAAACTAATAAAGGGTGACAAAAGTCTAAAGTTTCTGTTCAAATGACAAATACTCTGCTTTCTACCGTGCTCTGGGGCAGGAAAAGTGAGTTTTTCTCCCTTCGCTGATCGTGGCTTTATGATGCATTTGCTTTCATCAGCCTCGAGCAGATCCTCAGCTTTTCTTATCACTTAATAATGTTCAAATATGTTCAGAAATAGCTTCAGCCAGAAGGTAAATCATATTCAACAGTTTGAAGTGATTTCAGGCTTGAGCAATAAGACGTCTGTGAATGACAGGTTGCATCAAAAAGACGAATAATTCCTTCGTGCCCAGAAGGAGCTTTGCTTCATAAAATAAAAGAATCACTGTACATCTCACATACGTAATCAATTTTCATATATATTCATATTTCATATATATTGGAGTATTTCTATTTTTCTGTGCCATATGTTTTAACAAGCATATTACAGTGCACATAGGACTCAGTACTGCTCGACAGAGAGATCTCAATATCTCTAAATGGTATGTATTTAATCATTTGAAAGATTTTGTAATGTGATGTTAAGTCAATAATTCAGTAGAAATGTCATCTTGGATGATGAATCTGTGAATCTGGGACTGTTTGAAGAGCCGGTCTTAAACATTGCTAAACTATTATAATCATTATTACTGTTTTATTCTTACTAGTTGTTTTATTAACTATAAGCTTACTAATAATCATTTGGAATTTGCACAGAAATTATTCAGGAGTTTCAGATAAGACAACATTTGGTAGGCCTAAATTAAGCCACCTTTTGTTTAAATCAGGTTTAGTAATGTCCATAACTCAGAAGCACCTAATGTTAAAATATATGGCTATACATGCGCGTAAAAACTCTTCTCTTTACTTGTCATTGCATCATTTGAATGCGATGATTAAACCGTATTTGCTTATATGTCCCAAAAAAGATTATAGACAAATAAAATAATTCAAGCAAGCCAGTTTTCAGAATAACATTAGTGCGTTGTTAAACCTTAATGTAAGAAACCATGACGAGAAACTCTGCCTACACTGTGAAAAAGATTATTTAGAAAATAAGTTTCCTGGTTGCCTTAAAATTTTGAGTTCATTGAAATTAAAAATGTGAGTTAATACAATGAACATTTTTTGACATTCGACCACCTTTATTAAAATATTATTAAAATATTTTGTAAGCATATTGGGTAATTGTGTGTGTTTTATTTCTGATGACGCAGTGAAACATGCCAAATTGTGCTATTTTCATGATTTATCAATTTTTTATGTGGTTCAGATGCAATAATATTTAGAGTTTTTTATTTATTAAACAAATTTCTTTCATTGTATCAACTCAAAGTTTTAATTTCAATAAACTCAAAATTTTAAGTCAACCAGGTTACTTACTTTTTTTAAGTTAGACCAACAACAATTTTGTTTACAGTGCACACATTTACTAATTTCTACACGGTGAAAGGCACATAGCACAATATATATGCAATAGGAAACGATTCAGTGTAAATATGCTTTCATTTGAGGCGAATAAAGTCTGTTTTCACGTTAGTTTCACGCACAGCAGCAGCGCACACACCCCAACGGCTCTGGTCTAAATTAAGACTACAGTCTTAACCCACCAAAAGTGTGTTAACAACTTTTGGTGGGTTTGTATTTAATGTATTTACTATCCAACTCCAATTGTGTTTCATTGATGTTTTTAATCTTTTGTAAATATGTCATCTTTATTTGTAAACTTGTCAAAGAAAGGATTACTTTTAGCTTATTTAAACATATGCAGTCTTAGAAACAAGATTCATGAAATCAAAAGAATCTGTTCAACAGAAAATATTCATGTTTTAGCTTTATCTGAAACACATCTAGATGACAGTTTTGAGAACTCACAGCTTACTGTTGATAAATACAAATTATATAGAAGAGATAGAAATCAAAATGGTGGGGGAGTTGCGTTTTATATAAAGGAGAATATTGTTGCTACATTTAAATCAGATTTAATGTGCAGAGATATTGAAATAATATGGTTAGAGATTAAACTTCCATTTAATAAGCCATTTTTGGTTGGTTGCTGTTATAGACCTCCAAACTCAAATGTAGAGTATGTACAAAAAATATGTGAAAATATGGACATGGTTTCAGATCAAAATAAGGATATCTTTCTGCTTGGGGATTTTAATATTGATTGGTTTTCAAAAAAGTGCTCATTGCATAAAAAGTTGTTTACAATGGCTACTGTATGCAATCTCAAACAAGTGGTGACACAACCCACAAGAATTGCTATGGATAATACATCTAAATCAACATGCATAGATCATATCTTTACTAATGTTCCTGATTTATGTTCACAAGCTGTTTCTGTGGGGGTAGGATGCAGTGATCATAACCTGATAGCAATTGCAATAATGATGAAAATTCCTAAATCTGGTGGAAGGATCATGTATCGTAGATCATATAAAAACTTTAATCCTAGATTGTTTGTTGATGAGGTCAATAACTCAAATTGGTCTGCAGTTCTTCAGGAGGAGGATGTAAATGCTTCTCTTAACATTTTTATGGACACTCTTAGTAAAATAGTTGATAAACATGCACCTCTTCGGAAAAAATCTATAAAAATCAACAGTGCTCCATGGTTAGATGAAGAGCTAATGTCCCTCATGAGGCAAAGGGACAATGCCAAAGATATGGCCTTCAAATCAAAATGTGATGTAGACAGAGCACATTATCGCAAGTTGAGAAACAAAGCTACAAAACTAAATAACATAAAAAAGAAAGCATATTATGGACAAAAAATCTCCAATTCTAGGAATGATAGCAAACAATTGTGGAAAGTATTACAGGAATTGATGTGTAAAAAGTCAAATAATTTGAATATGTACATGGAGACTAATGATGGTGACATTTTAAGTAAACCTTGTGATATTGCCAATCATTTGAATGATTTTTTCATATGCAAAGTAGAACAATTAAGATCTTGTATGACAATGCAAGACACTGAATCTCCTTGTGACAATGTTAGATTTATTATGAGAGGGAAAATTTGCTCCCTGTCATTTAATACTTGTGATGAGGACAACGTTAAGAAGTTGCTTCTCTCTTTATCTGATGAGAAAACCCCTGGTAATGATCATCTTGATGGCAAAATTTTTAAAATTGTTGCAAATATTTTGTCCAAACCAATATGTCACATCTTTAATAGGTCAGTTCTCAGCGGAGTGTTTCCGAAGATATGGAAACAGTCTAAAATTGTGCCTTTACTGAAAGATGAAAAGGCAGGGTTTACTCCTTCTAATTGCAGACCAATTCATATTCTTCCTGTATTAAGCAAAATATTTGAAAGGTTACTTTTTAATCAAATGCTAGAGTACTTTACATTAAATGAATTGCTAACGAGTTCACAGCATGCCTATAGACCAGGCCATTCAACTAACACTGCATTAGTGCATATGGTTGATCAGTGGCTTACATATATAGAGAATAAAAGACTTGTTGGTGCAGTACTTTTGGATTTTACAGCTGCATTTGATGTAATTGACCATGATATTCTGTTGTCAATCAATCAACTTTATTTATATAGCGCTTTTACAATCACGATTGTGTCAAAGCAGCTTCACAGTGTCAAACAGGGTAATATTGCGACAAAATTAGATTTGGCTGTTCAGCCGTACTGGAGAAAACAGTGATGTTATCAGCTTATTTTAATTTATCATATAGCGACAATGTTGGCAGATCAGTATTATAGTTTATAGAATTAAATAAGACCTAATTCATATATTTTATTTGTATAATAAGTTGAATAACTTTAATCATATTTTTAGTGTCCCCAACTGAGCAAGCCAAGCCAAAGGCGACAGTGGCAAGGAACCAAAACTCCATCGGGGCATGATGGAGAAAAATAAACCTTGGGAGAAACCAGACTCAGTCGGGGTGCCAGTTCTCCTCTGGCCAGTTCTCCTCTCCTCTTGTCAAAGCTCAAGTATTATGGATTCTCACAATTGTCTGCTTCACTGATAAGGAGTTATCTATATGGCAGAACTCAGCAAGTATTTTTTAATGGTAGTTTTTCTGATAGTAAATGTATATCATGCGGTATTCCACAGGGCAGCTGTCTGGGTCCACTCTTATTTTCAATTTTTGTGAATGATTTGCCCCATGTTGTTAGAAATGCAGAAGTTGTACTGTATGCAGATGATGCAAGTTTATTTTGTGCATCTCCTTCAATAACCGATCTAAGTATGAACCTTCAAAACCAATTAAATTTTATTATCAACTGGGTTAATTTGAACAAATTAGTACTAAATATTTCTAAGACCAAATGTATTGTTTTTGGTACTAAACACTTGTTAAATAAACCTTGTAACCTAAATTTGAACATTGATACAACTTTGGTTGAGCAGGTTACTACAACTAAACTCTTGGGTGTCAAGCTGGATAATCAGCTCTCATGGACTGATCAGATAAATCATATTGTTTCTAGGATGGGCAGAGGCATTGCTTTAGCTAGGAAGTGTGTGCCGTTTTGTCCACCCTCAGTCATGAAAACAGTAGTCCAGTCTTTGGTTTTGTCACACCTGGAGTACTGCTCAGTTATTTGGTCCAGTGCTACACAAGAGCACTTGAGAAAACTTCAACTTGCTCAGAATAGAGCAGCCAGAGTTGCTCTTGGCTGTTCGTACAGGACCGGTGTGAATGAGATGCACACTATATTAGTATGGTTAAAGGTACAGGATAAATTAAAGATAAGTCTTCTGTGTTACATGCATAACGCTATCTATAAAAACAAGCCTACATTTTTTGTGGATAAATTGGTGTACAGTGGATATTGCCATCAACATATTACTCGGCAGGTCAGCTCAGGTGATTTAGTTGTTCCTTTTGCACAATCAAACTATATGAGAAGAACTGTACTATTTAGATCCTCAGTAGCTTGGAATCAACTCTCAATGTGTATAAGACAAACTTAAAAAATGTAAAAAAATGTTAAAAAATGTATGATCTGTAATGATAACTAAGTGTAATGACTCAAATTGAAGTGTATGTAGTCTTTTGATAACATATTTTAAAAAGTGTAATGTGATTGTGTATATTGTTTTGATATTGTAAAATGGACCCCAGGAAGATTAGCGACCACTCGTGGAAGCTAATGGGGTTCCAAATAAATAAACAAATAAACAAATAAATAAACAAATAAACAAATAAATAAACAACTGACCGGCAGCATCAGCAGTGTAGGGGGCGGGCTTTAGATTCTAGAGAGCATTCTGATTGGACAGAAGATTTTAATGAGAAAGTGAAGTCTGCGATGATGTCACCAAAATCGGAGATTCGTTTTATCGGAGAGACTGTACATTTTTTTAATGCTTATATCTCCTAAATGCAAATTTTGTCATAGTTTTGCAACATACCAGCTTATTCATAACTTTAAGGCTAACACAGTCATACTAAAAGCTAAAAAACTTAAAGGGGGGGTGAAATGCTGTTTCATGCATACTGAGCTTTTTACACTGTTAAAGACTTGGAATCCCATACTAAACATAGACAAAGTTTCAAAAGTTAAGGTGGACGTTTGATGGGAGTATTTCTTTGTCAAAAATACTACTTCCGGTTAGTCATAAGTTTCGGCAAGTTTTTTGAGATCATGCGTCCCCTTTGACGTTAGTGGGGGCGGAATTTCCTTGTATGGGCCTTACGGACAATTCTACCGGAAGCGCGTGAGAGAGAGCGAGGGAGAGAGCGAAAGCAACAGCCTACGCCCATCAAAGCGCTGGCTTGTAGGCTGCTGCACAGGTGATGTGCACAATTAACAATGACATCAAAAAGTGCGTTTTTGGTTGCCAGACCAAGACAGTCCTGCACAGATTCCCCAAAAACCCCGCGTTAAGGCAACAGTGGATGTAATTTGCTTTTCCGGATCAGCAACTGAGTTGCGCGAATGTTTATATCTGTTCGCTGCATTTCGGTGCCGACTGTTTCATAAACAAGGCCCAGCTCGACGCCGAATTTTCCGATCGCCTAATGCTGAAGGATGGAGCAGTCCCAACGATAAAGGTCCCAACGTTAGAACTGCAGGCGGTGAGTTAGACTGCTTCAAATGTCTGTGTTTTTGCCTATGCCCATCAAGTAGCCCAAACATGATCATGTATAGTTAATTGATCAATGGAGCATGCGATGCATCAATGGAGCTGGCCACTATATGTGTAACTTTATGTTTGTGTATTGTAAAAGCACTCCAAACAACAATACACAAAGAGTGGGGAAATATGTTGAACTAAATAAGCGCGCTTCTTCATTCAAATGCGCTACTATTCCGTGTCTTTCTATGTAAACACTAACTTAGCCTGCCGTGCAAAACCAGTCCGCTTACTTGTCTACACAAACCACGCGTAAACACACGCACTCGTGCACAACTGCACTTCCCACATGTACACCTTCAAAGACAAAAATACAACGATATAATTCAAGTATAAATATGTAAATAACACAAGCCGCTAAGCATATTATATAGTTAGTGTATAACTTGTAGCACATAGAGACGTCCTGCTCTAGTCGTTTTTGCTGCTGCTCCTGTTCAACTGCAGCCTATGGGTCTGATTCCGGATCATAGATGTATGGCTGTATCTGATTAAAAGCCATATTTTTATTTTGAATAAAGTTTTTTTCCCGCTGTTAGGGATGACACAGCTTTACGACGCACTCGACTCAACACAATAGCAGCAGCACGCACACGTCATTATTTAGCTCCGCTCACACGACACGCCCCCACCCGCTCGTCTTTTTTCGGAAAGACTCGGAACAGCGCATCTTTCTTATATAATTATAAAAAAAAAAAATTCTTTTCGGAGATATGCAGGATGCAATGCTACTCTATAGGTACTCAAGATTGACATGACACTGACTGAAACTGAGTGTTTCACCCCCCCCCCCCTTTAAATTTTGATTTCAAAGGACCTTTAAATTAAGCTTGGTCTGGTTATAGCCAGAGAAGAACAATTATATATTTATAATTGTATTAATAATATGAGCAAAACTTGGCCACTCATTTTTTAACATTCAATTCTTTTATTTATCACAATTTAAGCTTTATATTAAATTGAAAAAGCACACAATTCATTATACAATCCAATATTCTTAAAGATTTAGCATAGGCCTGCTCTAAGATATCTTTTGTGCTGATATGCTAATGAAACTAGCTTCAGCTATAATTCAAAATCCAAAAGGGTTTACAGCCCTTAAGATGTGAAGAGGCAGTCAGAGCATTTGACTGTCAAAGGAAAAAAAAGTTGAATAAATAATTCTGCGAGGGTGGCGTGCACGTGCATGCCTGCAGCTGTGCTCGTCAGCAGAAGCGCGCCGGGGAGAGCAGGCAGCCACGCGCGCACAGCAGCGACAGTCAGCGACGCGCGCGAGCAAGAGAGTTCAGCTCATCTCATCCCAACAGCAACGCATCTCATCCGCAGACGGGACCAGACCTGGATGGATTTATCACTGATGGCAGCACAGGTAGGATTTACGGCTTGGTCATGAAATGCTTTTGTATGTGTAATTGAGGCTAATTAGTTGACTCGCAGATTGCTGTGGAATAGCGTGGTGCGCCACTGCTCGCCTTAGCAGTGTTTCAATATAGTGCAACTTTTGGCAGCTGATGTTTGAGTGTTTTAACAAGTTAAAGGGAGACGCTTTCAGACTTAGTGAAATAATGCATTTCAAATAGACTTTAAAAACCTAGCCAAAGTAAAAAATATGATCAATTACATTTAGAATCGGGGCTATTCTGAAGCGTATCAGCGCAGTGCTTTATGCAATAGAATGAAGGGGGATCCAAATATGCATTACGTAGTTTCAGTTCATTTATTTTAAATTGAAAAAGATTTAAATATATTTCAACCTATTCATAATAATAAAGAGCACCTGAAGGCTCGGTGAGTGTCATGGAGCATCTGGTGATGATGCTGATTAATCAACCTGCTTTTCTTTGGGCTCTTGATTATCAAGTGCTAGAATGCTAATTAGAACTGGCCACCGGTCACATCTGTTCCCCAACTCATACAGTCCCGGTCAGAGATGATGATGATGATGCATTGGTGTGTGTGTGTGTGTGTGTGTGTGTGAGAGAGAGAGAGAGAGAGAGAGAGAGAGAGAGAGAGAGAGAGAGAGAGAGAGAGAGAGAGAGAGAGAGAGAGAGAGAGAGAGAGACCCTGGATCACAAACCCAGTCAAAAGGGCATTTGAATGCTGAATACATAAGCTTTCTATTGGTGTATGGTTTGTTAGGACAATATTTGGCTAAGTGCTATTTGAAAATCTGAGGGTGCAAAAAAAAAAATATATATAAAATATATATATATATATATATATATATATATATATATATATATATATATATATATATATATATATATATATATATATTAAGAAAATTGTCTTTAAAGTTGCATTTGCAATGCATATAATATTTTTTTTTATATTTAGATTGGCTGATAGAATTAAAACATTGGTAACTCTAACCATGGCAAGCAATTTTAACATTTAATCCTTAAAATTTACTAGTGTCTATTTTGATGCTTCTAGTGGTTATTAATTGGCTACTAGTGCTTATTGATTAGCTGCTAGTGCTTATTAATTAGTTATAAATGGTTATTCATTAGCTACTAGTGCTTATTAATTAGACAATAGTGCTTATTCATTAGATAATAGTGCTTATTCATTATTCATGCTTATTCATTAGCTACTAATGTGTATTCATTAGCTACCAATGCTTATTCAGTAGCTACTAGTGTTTATTCGTTAGATGCTAGTGCTTATTCATTAGCTATAAATGGTTATTCATTAGCTACTAGTGCTTATTCATTAGATAATAGTGCTTATTCATTAGATAATAGTGCTTATTCATTAGATAATAGTGCTTATTCTTTAGATAATAGTGCTTATTTATTAGATAATAGTGCTTATTCATTAGATAATAGTGCTTATTCATTAGATAATAGTGCTTATTCATTCAATAATTGTGCTTATTCATTAGATAATAGTGCTTATTCATTAGATAATAGTGCTTATTCATTAGACAATAGTGCTTATTCATTAGATAATAGTGCTTATTCATTAGATAATAGTGCTTATTCATTAGATAATAGTGCTTATTCATTAGATAATAGTGCTTATTCTTTAGATAATAGTGCTTATTCATTAGATAATAACTTGTGCTTATTCATTAGACAATAGTGTTATTCATTCGACAATAGTGCTTATTCATTAGACAATAGTGCTTATTCATTAGACAATAGTGCTTATTCATTAGATAATAGTGCTTATTCATTAGACAATAGTGCTTATTCATTAGACAATAGTGCTTATTCATTAGACAATCGTGCTTATTCATTAGATAATAGTGCTTATTCATTAGACAATAGTGCTTATTCATTAGATAATAGTGCTTATTCATTAGATAATAGTGCTTATTCTTTAGATAATAGTGCTTATTCATTAGATAAGAGTGCTTATTCATTAGATAATAGTGCTTATTCATTAGCTACTAGTGCTTATTCATTAGACAATAGTGCTTATTCATTAGACAATAGTGCTTATTCATTAGACAATAGTGCTTATTCTTTAGCTACTAGTGCTTATTCATTAGCTACTAGTGCTTATTCATTAGACAATAGTGCTTATTCATTAGACAATAGTGCTTATTCATTAGCTACTAGTGCTTATTCATTAGACAATAGTGCTTATTCATTAGATAATAGTGCTTATTCATTAGACAATCGTGCTTACTCATTAGATAATAGTGCTTATTCATTAGACAATAGTGCTTATTCATTAGATAATAGTGCTTATTCATTAGATAATAGTGCTTATTCTTTAGATAATAGTGCTTATTTATTAGATAATAGTGCTTATTCATTAGATAATAGTGCTTATTCATTAGATAATAGTGCTTATTCTTTAGATAATAGTGCTTATTCATTAGATAATAGTGCTTATTCATTAGATAATAGTGCTTATTCATTAGATAATAGTGCTTATTCATTAGATAGTAGTGCTTATTCATTAGATAATAGTGCTTATTCGTTAGATAATAGTGCTTATTCTTTAGATAATAGTGCTTATTCATTAGATAATTGTGCTTATTCATTAGATAATAGTGCTTATTCATTAGATAATAGTGCTTATTCATTAGATAATAGTGCTTATTCATTAGCTACTAGTGCTTATTCATTAGACAATAGTGCTTATTCTTTAGACAATAGTGCTTATTCATTAGACAATAGTGCTTATTCATTAGACAATAGTGCTTATTCATTATACAATATTGCTTATTCATTAGATAATAGTGCTTATTCATTAGATAATAGTGCTTATTCATTAGACAATAGTGCTTATTCATTAGATAATAGTGCTTATTCATTAGACAATATTGCTTATTCATTAGATAATAGTGCTTATTCATTAGATAATAGTGCTTATTCATTAGATAATAGTGCTTATTCTTTAGACAATAGTGCTTATTCATTAGACAATATTGCTTATTCATTAGATAATAGTGCTTATTCATTAGACAATAGTGCTTATTCATTAGACAATAGTGCTTATTCATTAGACAATAGTGCTTATTCATTAGATAATAGTGCTTATTCATTAGACAATAGTGCTTATTCATTAGACAATAGTGCTTATTCATTAGACAATAGTGCTTATTCATTAGATAATAGTGCTTATTCATTAGACAATAGTGCTTATTCATTAGACAATAGTGCTTATTCATTAGACAATCGTGCTTATTCATTAGATAATAGTGCTTATTCATTAGACAATAGTGCTTATTCATTAGATAATAGTGCTTATTCATTAGATAATAGTGCTTATTCTTTAGATAATAGTGCTTATTCATTAGATAAGAGTGCTTATTCATTAGATAATAGTGCTTATTCATTAGCTACTAGTGCTTATTCATTAGACAATAGTGCTTATTCATTAGACAATAGTGCTTATTCATTAGACAATAGTGCTGATTCATTAGACAATCGTGCTTATTCATTAGATAATAGTGCTTATTCATTAGACAATAGTGCTTATTCATTAGATAATAGTGCTTATTCATTAGATAATAGTGCTTATTCTTTAGATAATAGTGCTTATTTATTAGATAATAGTGCTTATTCATTAGATAATAGTGCTTATTCATTAGATAATAGTGCTTATTCTTTAGATAATAGTGCTTATTCATTAGATAATAGTGCTTATTCATTAGATAATAGTGCTTATTCATTAGATAATAGTGCTTATTCATTAGATAATAGTGCTTATTCATTAGATAGTAGTGCTTATTCATTAGATAATAGTGCTTATTCGTTAGATAATAGTGCTTATTCTTTAGATAATAGTGCTTATTCATTAGATAATTGTGCTTATTCATTAGATAATAGTGCTTATTCATTAGATAATAGTGCTTATTCATTAGATAATAGTGCTTATTCATTAGATAATAGTGCTTATTCATTAGCTACTAGTGCTTATTCATTAGACAATAGTGCTTATTCATTAGACAATAGTGCTTATTCTTTAGACAATAGTGCTTATTCATTAGACAATAGTGCTTATTCATTAGACAATAGTGCTTATTCATTAGACAATATTGCTTATTCATTAGACAATAGTGCTTATTCATTAGACAATAGTGCTTATTCATTAGACAATATTGCTTATTCATTAGATAATAGTGCTTATTCATTAGATAATAGTGCTTATTCATTAGACAATATTGCTTATTCATTAGATAATAGTGCTTATTCATTAGACAATAGTGCTTATTCTTTAGAAAAATAGTGCTTATTCTTTAGATAATAGTGCTTATTCATTAGATAATTGTGCTTATTCTTTAGATAATAGTGCTTATTCATTAGAAAATAGTGCTTATTCTTTAGATAATAGTGCTTATTCATTAGAAAATAGGGCTTATTCTTTAGATAATAGTGCTTATTCATTAGATAATAGTGCTTATTCATTAGATAATAATGCTTATTCTTTAGATAATAGTGCTTATTCATTAGAAAATAGTGCTTATTCTTTAGATAATAGTGCTTATTCATTAGAAAATAGTGCTTATTCTTTAGATAATAGTGCTTATTCATTAGATAATAGTGCTTATTCTTTAGATAATAGTGCTTATTCATTAGATAATAGTGCTTATTCATTAGATAATAATGCTTATTCTTTAGATAATTGTGCTTATTCTTTAGATAATAGTGCTTATTCATTAGAAAATAGTGCTTATTCATTAGATAATAGTGCTTATTCATTAGATAATAGTGCTTATTCATTAGACAATAGTGATTATTCATTAGATAATAGTGCTTATTCGTTAGATAATAGTGCTTATTCTTTAGATAATAGTGCTTATTCATTAGATAATTGTGCTTATTCATTAGATAATAGTGCTTATTCATTAGATAATAGTGCTTATTCATTAGATAATAGTGCTTATACTTTAGATAATAGTGCTTATTCATTAGATAATTGTGCTTATTCATTATATAATAGTGCTTATTCGTTAGACAATAGTGCTTATTCATTAGATAATAACTTGTGCTTATTCATTAGTTACTATTAGCTAATGAATAACCATAATGAATAAGCACTAGTATCTAATGAATAAGCACTAGTATCTAATGAATAAGCATTAGTATCTAATGAATAAGCACTAGTATCTAATGAATAAGCACTAGTATCTAATGAATAAGCATTAGTATCTAATGAATAAGCACTAGTATCTAATGAATAAGCATTAGTAGCTAATGAATAAGCAGTATTGTCTAGTGAATAAGCACTAGTATCTAATAAATATGCTCTAGTATCTAATGAATATTCACTAGTAGCTAATGAAAAAGCACTAGTATGTGCTTATTCATTACAGAGTTACAGAGTAATCCCTTACTTAACTTTTTCAAGGGAAAAGTAATTAAATTACAGTAACTAATTACTAATTAAAACTAATTACACCCAACACTGCTAATGAATAAGCACTAGTATCTTATGAATAAGCAGTAGGATCTAATGAATAAGCACTTGGATCAAATGAATAAGCACTAGTATCTAATGAATAAGCACTAGTATCTAATGAATATTCACCAGTAGCTAATGAATAAGGTCTAGTATCTAATGAATAAGCACTAGTATCTAATGAATAAGCACTAGTAACTAATGAATATTCACTAGTAGCTAATGTATAAGCACTAGTATCTAATGAATATTCACTAGTAGCTAATGAATATTCACTAGTAGCTAATGAATAAGCTCTAGTATCTAATGAATAAGCATTAGTATCTAATGAATAAGCACTAGTAACTAATGAATATTCACTAGTAGCTAATGTATAAGCACAAGTATCTAATGAATATTCACTAGTAGCTAGTGAATATTCACTAGTAGCTAGTAGCTAATGAATATTCACTAGTAGCTAGTAGCTAATGAATATTCACTAGTAGCTAATGAATAAGCTCTATTATCTAATGAATAAGCTCTGGTAACTAATGAATATTCATTAGTAGCTAATGTATAAGCACTAGTAGCTAATGAATATTCACTATTAGCTAATGAATATTCATTAGTAGCTAATGTATAAGCACTAGTATCTAATGAATATTCACTAGTAGCTAATGAATAAGCACTGGTATCTAATGAATAATGAACAAGCACTAGTATCTAATGAATAAGCACTATTGTCTAATGAATATTCACTAGTAGCTAATGAATAAGCACTAGTATCTAATGAATATTCACTAGTAGCTAATAAATAAGGACTAGGGGCTATTGAATTAGTACAAGCATCTCATTAATATCTAATTAAAATCTAATTAGCACAATGTACAAATAATAGGCACTAGTACCTAATGAATAAGTAGGCTACTAGTTAATGGAATAGATACTAGTATCTAAAAAATAAGTACTAGTAGCATTAAAATAGATACTATTATGTTTCAAGGATTAAATGTTAACCCGGCTTGCCATACTGTAACAGCATTATTAGATTTTATTTTAATGTCAGAAATGCTTGATTCTGATCGGTCAGATATTTTTGTGTAATGGCAGTAGACTGTAAAACTGACTGTTGTGGGCTGTTTCCCTAAACATAATAAATAATTTCAACTTGCATCAATATTTCATGACCATTTAGGTTACTTGTATACATTTTTATAAACTATGCTTTTATAAAGTGTTACCAAAGCAGTTTTTTAGGGCTTATCACAGCTTAGAGTCTCAGTAATGTGAGGTTAGGCATTTCTTGTGTTTTTGAGAATCATGAAGAGTGGAGTTATAGGGCATGTTTACTACGCATATTTAATGTACGGTCCAAGGCCTCTAACATCACTCAGCCCTTTGGAAGTCACATTCCTTCAAGTTTATATAAAAGCTATTTCCTAAGCGAGCTTTCAAGAAATGACAGTAAGAAGCCGTGTCATCCTGCTCTACACACTCCAGTGACGGATGGTTTAGGCAGAGTTTAGGGTCTCTGTCTGACATTTGATTCGTCCTGCACAGGTGAGGCGGCAAACGTCAAAGACAATAATGCTAAAACATGTCACTGCTGAGCATTATATATACTGAGGCTTCATCACCTTACTATGGCTATGCTCATACAGTATATGTGTGCCAGTCTCTGATAATAATAACTACAAAACTGAATTATTTCTCTTTCGGTGCTGCAAACACTTGAATAAAATTATCAGTGGGGGAATACACCAATCAGGCATAACATTATGACCTTATATTGTGTTGGTCCCACTTTTGCTGCCAAAACAGCCCTGAGCCATCGAGGCATGGACTCCACTAGACCCTTGAAGGTGTGCTGTGGTATCTAGCACCAATATGTTAGCAGCAGATCCTTTAGGATCAGGCTTGTTGGTTCAGCACATCCCACAGACGCTTGATTGGATTGAGATCTGGGGAATTTAGAGGCCAAGCCAACGCCTCAAACTCGCTGTTGTGCTCCTCAAACCATTCCTGAACCATTTGTGCTTTGTGTCAGGAGCATTATCCTGCTCATGGTCTCAGCAATGCTTAGGTAGGTGGTGCGTGTCAAAGTAACATCCACATGGATGGAGGACCCAAGGTTTCCCAGCAGAACATTGCCCAAAGCATCACACTGCCTCCGCCGGCATCGCCTTCTTCCCATAATGCATCCTGGGGTCATGTGTTCCTCAGGTAAGCAGACCGGGAACAGCTCACAAGAGCTGCAGTTTCGGAGATGCTCTGACCCAGTCGTCTAGCCATCACAATTTGGCCCTTGTCAAACTCACTCAAATCCTTACGGTTGACCATTTTTCCTGCTTCACAGTGCTGTTCCTGCACAGGTAAAGCACTGTGAAGAGTCAAATGTCTGGGCAGCACAAGATTTTGCATTTCTTACTTGAGGATAATATTTTCTGAAATGTGAATGTCAGAAAAGCTGGAGACGGATTGATTTTCATGTTTGGTTTAATTCCCTCTTGCAATCTGAGTGCATTGTAGTTTTAATGGAAAATACTCTAGTTGTGTCATATAACTGGATTAAAAAGATGGATGATATTTGATGAGCTTCTCACGCATTAGCGTGAATCTAAACCATTTTATAAACTAATAAACTAGAAGAAAGTAATCTGAGTTTTAGAAACAAATAAAGGGTTGCAGAAAAAACGTCTTTTAGATTTGCGTCATTAATTCAACTTTAATTTTTGTTATACTTTATTATGGGTGTGCATCTGTATTTTTATATCGTTTTGGTAGGTCTGTCTGAACAGGGATCATTTTGAGAGCTGAAGAGATGAGGGAGGTCAGTGCCGATCATGGCCAGATGTTCTCCGCCATTATCCATGACCCTCCTGGATTCAGCCTTTCTTCTGTCCATCTGGTTTACATGCTTGAAAGACCCAATCTGATAAATCATTTCAAAGGCTTAATGTTTTCGTTTGGATTAAAGCACATGCGTATGTGCATGCGTTACTGATCACATGGAGGACACGAGACATGAGACACGAGAAAACTGAAGGATCGATGAACAGCAGGAGAAATATTTGGCTGTTTTGAATTGCCAGTCTCTAAATAGTGTGTGATTTTGTCTGATTTGCTGAGAGGGTAAGAGGCAGATCAGTTCAGACGGACTCTAATCCTCCACATAAAGATTACTCTCTCTCTCTCACGCACACACACACGCACACACACACACACACGTGTAATCTGTGTAGTGTGAGTGATGTGACTGCTATCGTCAGTCTGTTATTGTCAGCCAAATCTGGAGCAGAAACCTAAAGGTACTCAATAACTTTATTTGTTTCTTTTCTTCATCCTCTCACATCAATGAACCTCTAATTGCCTTTTCTTCCTCTTTTCTCTTGATCTTTCCATCCATCGAACATATTAATACGGCCTAAGTTGCCCTGATAGGAACAGGTTCATAAATTGTATGATATTTGCATCCTTCCTGCGTTGATCCATCAGTGCCTTGTTGTGTGATTTAAAGCTGACTGGACTTGTGTATGGAAAACAGCTGTTCTCCAGGTAAATGCTTTATCATTTGCAGCGTTAAAAAACAGATTCAGATTTAAGCATCATGTTTAAGCAGCACCAAATTAACATTTTATTATATTATTGCCTTTCATTGTCAGAACGTTCTGGCAAGGTTCTCTCAAAGTTTACAGTACATTAATATAAGGTATGTTTAAAGTTTTCTGGTCTTTTAATAATGTTCTCAAAACATTAGCACAAAAATGCTATTCATACACATTTTAAAAGTTAATATTTTTTTCCAAATGTTTAGAGAACATTTTAAGGTAGCATTCCCATACTGTTTGCAGAATGAAAAAAATATGTAATGTTTCCCTAAAAAGTTTCATATTCAGAAATTCAGAAATGTTTTTTTTTTTTATAACTACATGGGAACGAGCAAAGTCTCTGGTGCTTCTCAAAATTAAAATAAACAATTAATGTTGCATAAGAGTATGGAGCTGTTGGAAATAATTTGGATATTATTTACTGATCTTATTTTTAAAATTATATTTTTTTATAATAGAGCTCATACTTGTAAATGTGGTCAGCATTGCTCAACAAGACAGCACACATTAGTGAACATGAGTTCTTGTGTGGGGTCGCATGTGCCTGCTGACCTTTTAATATCCAAATGTACTGACATGTGGCAGCGGGACGCCTGATTATGCACATGACTTCTGGAGCAAAATGCTCACAGTTGATTCAGCTCAGTTGTAGCACAGATTGTATTGTAATTTCATTATACCGAGTGCTTCGGCCAAATGTTGCCTATTTTACTTTATATGTTTTGCTTCATGCACCTTCGGTTTGGTCTGCAATGAGCTGGAAGTAATGAAAAGCAATTTCACTGCCTGGGATGAAGAGACGAAGGAACTTTAGAAGGCGACCTGCAGTCTCATTTTTAAAGGCCTGATTTATTAAATGTACATATTATGAGGCTCATGATGATTTGAATGCAAGCTGTGCAAAATCAGTAAAATTATTCTCATCAGTTATGGTTATGGTTCTTTTCATGTGAGTTTGAACATTAACATTTGTATCTAAAACAATGAGAATATATAAACAGCATTGTCTATTATTTCAGAATTATGTTGTTGAAATTTTGTTTTGAATTTTTTCTTGATTTTGTAGGATTAAAACAGAATATTTTAATTTCTTGTCACTTATGTGGCAGGGGTATATTACATAATATATATTTAAAAAGTGGGTTGTATATATTAGGCAGCAAGAAGCAGGAAAAATGTCTAAGCGAGTTTGACAAGGGCCAAATTGTGATGGTTAGGCCTCATGGGCGGCCAAGGCTCATTGATGCACGTGTGGAGCGAAGGCTGGCCCGTGTGGTCCGATCAAACAGACGAGCTACTGGAGCTCAAACTGCTCCAGAAGTTAATGCTGGTTCTGATAGAAAGGTGTCAGAATACACAGAGCATCTCAGTTTGTTGCGTATGGGGCGGCATAGCCGCTGACCCCTGTCCACCGCATCAGAACTGGACCACAAAGCAATGGAAGATGGTGGCCTGGTCTGATTATGCACGTTTTCTTTTACATCATGTGGATGGCCGGGTGTGTGTGTGCGTGTGGCTTACCTGGGGAACACATGGCCCCAGGATGCACTATGGGAAGAAGGCGAGCCGGCGGAGACAGTGTGATGCTTTGGGCAATGTTCTGCTGGGAAACCTTGGGTCCTCCATCCATGTTGATGGATAATGCTCCTGACACATAGCACAAATGCTTCAGGAATGGTTTGAGGAGCACAACAACGAGTTTGTGGCGTTGCCTTGGCCCCCAAATTCCCCAGATCTCAATCAAATTGAGCATCTGTGGGATGTGCTGAACAAACAAGTCAGATCCATGGAGACCCCACCTCACAACTTACAGGAATTGAAGGATCTGCTGCTAACATCTTGGTGCCAGATACCACTGGACACCTTCAGAGGCCTAGTGGAGTCCATGCCTCAATGGGTCAGGGCTGTTTTGGCAGCAAAATGTGGACCGTCATAATGTTATGCCTCAGAACTTTCCTCCTGTCCTCTGAACCCAGCTTGCCCCTCGCCATGCGGCCTCGGCCCTGGCTTGGCGGTGCAGTCATGTTGGTTGTTTCCCTTAAAGTCGGCACGCTCCGCTACTCAGTCCTCGGACAAAGGCAGACAGGCACTGTGCACCATCTTAACGGTCAAGGAACTTCCACAACTTGGAAGGAGACCTTCCTCTCCTTTTGGCAACATTCACTCTCAAACTACCTTCAAACTTCCCGTAGATCGGAGACATGATCACTGGGGAGAACTGAGAGACAGCGCTCCAGCTCACAGATCGCTCTGAGAGGACTCACACACATTCTTTTATACTCAACACAAAGCAACCCATGCAAGTATAAATTCCATTTATTATATATCCATTATATTATATATCCATTTATATACAAATTTAGATGTGCTTTAAGACTAGTAACCCTGTTTAAGGTGATATTGTTCTTTGCTGGCTCTCTGTAGGAATGTTTGTGAAATGCCATTCTGAACCCGTCCTTTCTCTCCTTTATCTTTTTCTTTTTGTCGTTACTCTGTATAAACATGTATTCTTTAGTTAGTCGTATGTATGCGTAGTATAAATTATTAAAACCACTGCATCCATGTTTAATTGTCCTTGTTGCTGCTCACAATAATTAACTTTTTGAGTGCCTAGAAAAGCGCTATATAAATGTAATGAATTAGTTATGTAGTTAGTCATAACTTTACATTGAAGGGGGGAATCTCCTCAACCACCGCCAATGTGCAGCATCCACTTGGATGATGCGACGGCAGCCATATCGCGCCAGAACGCCCACCACACACCAGCTGATTGGTGGAGAAGAGACCGAGTGATTAAGCCAATCATTATGGGGTTTATTAGGAGGCCATGATGGACAGGGGCCAGTGGGCAAATTTGGCCAGGATGCCGGGGTTACACCCCTACTCTTTATCGAAGGACATCCTGGGATTTTTAAAGACCACAGAGCGTCGGGACCTCAGTTTAACGTCTCATCCAAAAGACGGTGCTCTAAAGACGGATAAGTCACTATATATATATATATATATATATATATATATATTTGTCAGAACGTTATTTAATGTTCCCTGTTAGCTGGGATATAATATTGACCTGATTTGAACTTTGAATATCTTTGGCTCTTAATTTGATAACATTAAGACTTGAGGAGCAGTAACGAGGCACATTCAGTAATCTTAAAAAAGTAATGAGAGCAAACTATATATCACTTTATTTTCAAAGTGACACATCATTAATTTAAATTAAGATTAAGCATTAATTCCTGCATGAGATTTCTCATGCTTTTATCCCCATGCCTCAGATTTACTTTCACTCTTAATGAAGGAGTCCTTCTTCAACCTTTAAACAGCTGTTCTCAGGTCAGAAGAAGAGCGATGAATGAGTCTGGATATGATGAATGGAGCTAAAGCAGCAATCAGGTGATGAAGAGCAACACTACCCAGAACGCACCTGTACACCTCCAGACTGGTGACATCAGACGCCAGATGGGAGCAATCAGAAATTTGCATGATAAATAGAGATGTTTTTTAAACCAGATGCTACCATCCCCGTACAGTCACGTATGCAGTACTATGAAGCATAATTTTATCCTGATGTTACTGGCCACCGATATAAAGTTAGATATATAGTAAAAACTCGGCTATGTAATTGTGAGTATTGAAAGTATTGGGACACTCCTCCAAATCACTGAATTCAGGTGTATAAATCAAGCACTTGGCTACACACATTAGTGAAAGAATGGGTCGCTCTCAGGAGCTCAGTGAACTCAAGCGTGGGGCCGTGATAGGTTGCCACCTGTGCAATAAGTCCATTCCTGACATTTCCTCACTACTAAATGTTCCACGCTCAACTGTTAGTGGGATTATAACAAAGTGGAAGCGATTGGGAAGAACAGCAACTCAGCCACGAAGTGATAGGCCACGTAAAATCACAGAGCGGGGTCAGCGCATGCTGAGGGTCACAGTCCGCAGAAATCACCAACTTTCTGCAGAGTCAACAGCTCCAGACCTCCAGACTTCTGTGGCCTTCAGATGAGCTCAAGAACAGCGTAGAGAGCTTCATGGAATGGGTTTCCATGGCCGAGCAGCTCATCCAAGCCGTACATCAAGAGAAATGCAAAGCGTGGATTTGAAATTGCCCTTTTCTGTCCCAACATGACTGCGCTCCAGTGCACAAAGCGTCGGTCCATAAAGACATGGATGAGGAGTTTGGTGTGGAGGAACTGGACTGACCTGCACAGAGTCCTGAGCTCAACCCGATAGAACAGCTTTGGGATGAATTAGAGCGGAGACTGAGAGCCAGGCCTTCTCGTCCAACATCAGTGCCTGACCTCACAAATGAGCTTCTAGAAGAATGGTCAAAAATCCCCATAAACACACTCCTAAACCTTGAGGAAAGCCTTCCCAGAAGAGCTGGAGCTGTTAGAGCTGCAAAGGGTGGGCCGACTCCATATTAAACCCTACAGATTAAGAATGGGATGGCATTAAAGTTCATGTCCATGTAAAGGCAGGGGTCCCAAAACTTTTTGCAATATAGTGTATATATTATTGAACTGCAATTTTTTTTTCTACTAGTCAGTTATCCTGGTTGAATGTGGATTATTTTCCCCATATTCTCCATTGTTGCGGCTTCTCTCTTCCCAGTCTGTCAGTAACGCTCTGGAGTGTGTTTCCCATACATTGACGTAACTCACTGCTCAACTACTATAGTACGATGCATTGGTAAAGAAATCAACTAACTTGTCACGACACTTGTTTCCCGAAACTGTATTGTCACAAATCTGCTGTTTTACCACATTGGTTAATGATGTCCACAGGTGGTGGAGTAATAACCACTTTTAATGAATGTTTTTGAGATCGAAACTAGAATTTTTGCTATCATTTATGGACATGGCACATCAGGCTCGCTCTTGTGTACATGTGCACTCTTCAAAAACGGTGCTTCAACGAATCTGTTGACGAACTAAAATACTTAAATTACATTTGTATGCATTCGAAATAAAATATATGATCATACTGAATGTCAGCTTGCTTCTTTTGCTAAAGATTAGGATTTATTAAGTCCACGTCATGCAAACAAGGAACACTGTCGTTGCAATCACACAAGTTTGCGAAGCCGTTTGCGAATGTTCGTTGGAAATGATGTAACTTGCGACCATAGTTTGCTAATGATGCTTTTGGGAAACAAACCCCTGTTTAGTTCCTGTCTCTATGAAGCCTCATCTTATGAAAAGCACACCAAATAGCAAAATAGCTGAACAGCAGGATAGAACCCCTTTGATAAAAGTTATTTTTTAGGACTGACTTAATTACATCCTCCATGTTTTCTCCCTTGTCTCACAGCATTTACCAGCAGTCAGCGAGGCCCTTATGGATTCTCCACACAATGTCAACAAGTCCCTCCAGAACCTCCAAGCCAGCCTCGCCAAAACAGCCCAAGAAGAAGAGGAGGCCAAATACGCCAGCGAGTCCGTCTGGATGTGGGTGGCTGTCATTGCAACCGTTAGCAACATTGTGGTGGTAGCAGTGGTGTGCGCCTGTGCCTTTTAGACCCCGTAGTGTGCAAGAACACAGCCTGAACTCCTGATCCGTCACCCGTTTGGCCCTTAGCACAGTATGTAGTAAGCAAGCAACAACCTTCGGCCTCCTTTCTCCAAAGATGCATTTGAGTGAACTTAAAGGCAGCCGATTGAGCTTTTATTTTAAATGAATGACATAGCACTTATTCTTCTTTAGATTTGCTTTGTAACTAAACAAAGTACGGGTTAATTTCTTTATCAGAAGGGCTCGGTACAGTTTGCTTTGTTATATAAGACAGTATTGCGTAACATCTGTCAGCTGTACAGTTGTTGAACAACATGATAAAGCAAATCCCTGGGATATACGTCTCCGGATAGGACTTAAATAAGTGCATGTTTCTGAGTGTCAGTGCATGCTAAATTAGACAGATGGTGGTTGACCGACGGCTCTATGCAATTGCTTCCGGTCATTCTGCCCGTACCTCTTCATTTTGATGGAGTCAACGCCTTTTTTGGGGAAATTTAAGACCGATATATGACGCCATAATATATAGCCATAACTGTCAGCAAATGTGAGCTATGTGTATTCAAGTCATGTCAGAAAGATCGTATTTACGAGTTAAACTGACATGTTTTAACAAAAAACATCACCATTACATTTTCTACATTTCTGTCCTACTATAATACCAACCAGTTATCAGCTCAACCCACTTCTCTCCCATTTAATAGTTTTAATGCAGTCTCTTTTATTAAAAAAAAAAAAACATTAGCCTTCAGTCTGAGTTCATGGTTTAGCATGTGCAAGATAATATTAGTGTGTGAATGAAATGATATTATATGCCACCTCATTAATTCAATCATAGCTCATTTTTCAACACCCAAAAGTCTTTATTCTGGCCGGTCGATGGTTCTGGATCTCTGAACCGAGACATGAGTTTTGTTCCAGCGTGAATAATCTAACTGTGTTGGAGGAAGTTCAGAAGTTAAAGCTAATTTAGCATGCAGTCGCTTTGTTATTACATCCCGGGACGAGTCGTGGATGAACTCGTTTTGTAGGGCTTTAATTGAGAGATTATATAAATACAGAGTTCTGTGAGCCTTCACCCTCTATTGCAAAACATTGTCTTCATATATATATACACAAGACATTTAATGTTACAAAAGACTTTTTTCAAATAAATGCTTCAGTTCATTAAAGAAAATCACAGTTTCCACAGAAACCTGAAGCAGCAAAACCAACAGTTTCCAACATTGATAATAGTCATAAATGTTTCTTGAGCATCAAATCATCATATTGAATGATTTCTGAAGGATCATGTGACACTGAAGACTGGAGTAATGATGCTTAAAATCCAGCTTTGATCACAGAAATAAATGACATCTTATTATATATTCATACAGAAAACAGTTCTTTTAAATTGTAATTATATTTCACAATATTACTATTTTTACTGATCAAATAAATGCAGCTTTAGTGAGTCTTCCTTAGAAAATCAAGTTATGCATTAAAGCCAGTCTATGAATCTTCTGATTTCATCAGGCTTTACAGATACCCATCGCTCAGCTTTGCCCTCTGGTGAAGCCGCTGAAGGGTTGAATCGTGTCTCCCTTTACCTGTATTTTCCTTCAGGAGTTTGGCAACAGGGCTGTGGTATTTTTCTGGCCATTTAATCTCAGAAATATGGCACAGCCGTAAAAGAGTTTGTGTGCTTGACTTCTGAGTCAATGGAGACGCAGGCGTCCATCACGCACTCAACTACACCGCAATGTGCCTTAGGGAACGTAATGCCGCCGATCCGTGCTTCTCATTTTGGAGGTGAGTTTTCTTTAATTTCTTTATATTCAACTTTAAGCTTAATTTACTGTCAGATCTTCTGCATTGACCTCAGGGAGAGCCAGAGTGATTCTATACTAGGGGTTGAACGACATCCGATTTTTTAAAGTCGACATTTATGTGATGAAATGCGAGTCGACTAGTCGCTGCTAACGTCATTAATGAATAAATAAGCCTGAGCCTCGAGCTGAGACGCGAACGCGGGTCTTCTTGTGCACAGGACGGCCATGGCATATAACACAGCGCTGCCCATAAGGTTATTAATCCGACATTACAGCTTTTGTATCAGTTCTTTTGTCTTATGGTCGTTATATATTTCTCACAGATTTCTGCTCATTCTAAATAAGATACAGATAAAGTAGCAGGATAAAGATTACATGTATAGGAATGCATTAGTGAGTGATTGCGTGTGAATTCATCGTCTCTACTAATAGTGAAGCTGTGAGTTTTAGTTATCAAGAAATATATGCTAGAACTTTTCAGTTTCTAAGCTATTTTATTGATAAATCCCAGAACTGTGTTGACAATACATTTCTGCTACTGAATGGATTTGTGCGAGGCGCCCGCGATCTCCATTTGATGTGCAATCGGCTGTGTGTGTGCGTTGAAATGCAGCATGCATTAGTTTAGCGCAATGATTAACTTACGTGTACAATAAGTGTGCATTCCCCCTATAAATTTTGAGCATCCAGATGGTATAATAAGACATGTCTTGTGGAGAGCTCTCGGAGTATGCATTTATCTGTAATTTTTAACTTTTAAAAACAGAGCCTGTGTGTCAGGAAATTGCTTATCCTGTTGCGCCCTCTATAGGCCAGCGACTAGTCGACGTCAAGCTTAAAGCGTCATGACAGAGCATTAAGGTCGACTAGTCGGTGCAACCCCTATTCTACACCACTAAGGTTTCCTTTCAGGAGTATGAGAACAAAGGTGGCTGTTATAAATTTGTGGGTTTTCAAACTGGTGGGTGGTTTTTAAATCATGCAATGTAAATGATGCCCTTCACAACCCCATCTGTAAACTCTACCCTCACTGGGACGTGGAGAAATCAGGTAACAGTCGAAAACGCTGCTCTGTTTACGGCCTCGCGCACTGATCTGGAAACTCCTGTCCTGCATAGGCATTCACATGGCTTTCTGGGGCGGCAAGTGCGGCTTGGAATTATTGAGGATCACCTGCAGATCATGTAAAGACCATCAGATAAACAAGGATGATCAGAATACAATTCAGTAAATCCTATAAAGAAATGCCACATTAAAGGGGACATATCATGCCCCTTTTGACAAGATGGGTATCATATCATGCCCCAGAATGTGTCAGCAAAGTTTCAGCTCAAAACACCCACCAGATCATTTATTATAGCGTCATTTGGGTATGAGCAAACACATGCCGTTTTTGTGTGTGTCCCTTTAAATGCAAATGAGCTGCTAATCCCCGCCCCCTTCTAGGAATGGGCGGATCCTTTACTTGAGCTTTGGAGACTCCGTCAAACAACAAAACAGGCCAATCTCTCTCAGCCAAAAAGTCAGAAAGTACCAGTTGTGGAGCAGATGAGTCAATTCAATTCAATTTTCAATTCAAGATTGCTTTATTGGCATGAATGTAAAAATACAATATTGCTAAAGCGAATTACATAAATAATAATACACATTGACATAAATAATAATAATTGATAGTAATAAGAAAGAAAATATTACAACACTGTATAACATAACTTGAACTTAAATAACCGGTGTAACAAATTAGAACATTTGATACCACAGTGTTTTAACATATATATATACACACACTCACACATTCAGGGGGTCACTGTGGTGGACAGTAGGGACACACACTGAGGTCTCAGGTTGACACTTTTAGACACACCTGGACGTTAATGAATTCTGTCATTGGATACGTTTATGTACCATTAGTTGTTGTGGAGTTATGTTGAGTCAACTCATTGGCTTGAGTCATTGTAATATTCTAGCGCTGATGCAGCGAGTAAACCGAAAGGTGGTCTCTGCTTCTCACTCAGTGGTGTGTCTAAAGGGCAGATCATCAACAGACATGGGCAGGTTTTCCATACTCTTACGCAGGAGTAGGGGGAATTATGAAACAGCACATCATGAGAGATTGATAATGAATGATGGAGATTATAAAAAAAAGCATTGGGTGGATTTTTATCTATATAGGCTGGCTATTTCAGAGTCCTGCACGGGTTCGATTTTGTAAATCCGCACCCGCCCGTACCCGCGGTGCGTTAAACCGCATCCGACCCGCTTTCCGACACGGAGCATTAATTAAAATCCGCACCCGACCCGACCCGCGTAAAATATAACCGACACCCGACCCGCACCTGAAATAATATCAGCTTAGCATATAACATTATATAGGCCTACGCATTTATTGCCAGGTCATACAAAAGTAATTACAGCACCGTCTTTAAAATTCAAACACATTATTTTCAATGAGTGTATGGACACCGGCGGCGGCATTTAGCGCCTGTCCACGGCAACTCAGGAAGTTGTTCAAAATTCTGCCGCGCCACAGAGCGCCAATGTACTGATTTCACCCTGTGCTACAAGACACACACATCGTGCAGCTCTTCTGTCAGAAGTGGATTAACTGAGCTCACGTACGCGTATATAATGTGCGCGTCTGGCGCTGAGCTTCCCCTCCGGTGTGCGACCCCCATGAAGCCAATTGTGATTTTCTGAAGTGAGAGAATCCTGGGAGGGCCTACAGCGGCGCGAGCTCAAATAACCTGATATTATTTTAAAATGATTTAAGTAACTTGAAATACAGGCAAGACATATTTTTGTAGATGTGTTCCTAAAAATATGCATGCATTTTTACATTCGCACGAGACTGCTTTAAAATTATGTTAGACCCGTGTTTCCCCCTTGTCTGACCCGCACCCGTATCCGACACAGTTGGATGTTTTTCACCCGTTTCCGCAAAATTTCCGAGTCGGTACCCGAACCCGTGCAGGACTCTGGGCTATTTACACACACATCTGTGTTCAAGTGAATTTTGCATAATAGTCCCCTTTAATACACAGCTTTCTGAGATTCTGAATGCTCAATTGCACCACATAATTACTTATAATGATTTCTGCACTGTACACTTCTGGTCAAAAGTTTAGAATAATTATGTTTGTTTTATTTTATTTTTTATGTTTTTGAAAGGAATTTTGGTCCCAAGAAGATCAAACATAAAAACATTAATATTATGAAATATATTATCACCATCACTTACAATATATATATATATATATATATATATACTTTTTAAAAAAAAGTAATTTATGCTAGTGATTAATATGATAAACTGATTTGTTGCCACTAAAATCTGAAGCAGCACAAATGTTTTCAACATGGATGACTGCAAACTTTTGACTGGTAGTGTGTATTTGAATAGTTGTGTAATAATAATTGGTGCCATTTTGCTAATTATAAATAATAAGCTCCATTCAATTCCACGTCCATTTATCTGGTAAGTATCCGTGTAATAAGAGAGATAATGTACTGTCATGTGTCTGTATTTTGTGATAATGGCCATTAAAATGATCTCTTGCCTATTTTGCTTCCAACCATTGAAAACGCCTTGAATCATAACCAGCTCTTAAAGTCATTCTGTGATAAAGAAAAGATATCCATAGCTCACAAGCATGATTTTAAAGAGCAAGGCCGTGATAAGAACTCAGCTAAACGAGGGATGCACCGATATAAAGTTTTGTCCAATGCCGATAAATCTTTATTTTTGAAAGCTGATGACCAACATATAAATCTAAATCCAAAGTGATTACAAAAACCAAAGTGTCACCATTAAAGTCATGTCCCAAACACACAATAATGTATAATGTTCTCATTATGTTATTTAGCCGATATGACAGAACTCAGAACTTGCACTGAACTTTATTTTCCTTTTTTGATTCCAATCATATTTCAATCTATTCAAAACCATCATGGTAAGCACTACACATCTGAAGTATCCCTAATCATAACCGTCTAATCTGAGTTGGTCATCTGCACACTGTAAAACATTTTTTGTTGGTTTAACTTAAAAAAGTAAGTAACCTGGTTGCCTTCAAATTTCGAGTTTATTGAAATTAAAAATGTGAGTTGATACAATGAAGTAAATTGAATTAATAAATAGAAACTCACAATATTATTATATCTGAACCACATACAAAAATTTGATAAAGAATAAAAAAGCACAATTTGGCATGTTTTACTGCGTCATCATAAATAAAACACACACGATTACCCAATATGCTTACAAACTCTTAATAATATTTAAATAAAGGTTTTTGATAAAAAAATTTTTTCCTTGTATTAACTCAAATTTTCAATTTCAATGAACTTTCAAAATGTAAGGCAACCAGGTAACTAGGGCTGCACGATTAATCGAAATCGAACCGCAATCGCGATTTGGCTTGTGTGCGATTATGAAAGCTCAGAGGCTGCGATTTAAATAAAATAAATAAATGCCCTGTGTGTTAGCGAAGAGCGGCTCTGTGATAAACGCTGCTCCGTCTGAAAGACTGCGAGTTTGAGTCGTTTATAACGTGCGTTAAAAAAGCAACACGAGTTAAACATCTTCACAAACTAGTGAAGCGTTCATAAACCTGTTCAGCAAAAGACAACGTTTAATAACATGTTTTACCTCACTTTATATCGTCAGGCGAGTGTGTGTGAGCTGATATCAGCTGTGATGTGGCTTCTCATCAGAGTGAGGCAGACGATGCGTTATTTTATAGCATTCTATGTCAATCAGCACTGCATTATAATACACTTTATTACTATGAAAATACCTTTGACGGCTTGAAGAACTCAAATACACCATATTTTGCTGCAGTCGTGTTTATTGTCGTCATCTTTAATCAAAGCGTCTCTAACTTCTGTTTACAGAACATCATTACTTTTCTGAGGCAAATGTGGCGTTTTCCGCTCAAGGGCGCCCTCTAGCTTTCAGTATGAATTAAAAAATTTGGATAATCAATAATAAGAAAAAATTAAAGCTGCGAGCAGCGATGACGGGCCCAAGCCGGGGGCACCGCCACCCCGGTGGCATCATCTTAACTGTGCACAGCAGGCAATAGGCATTTAATATGGGAAAAAATAAATAAAGGGACTATGTCAAAGTCATTTGAATTCACCTCATTAACTGCAGCAACTGGTGCTGCTATGACCAGGAACCACAACAGTCAAATCTATGAGATCAATTACATTTTACTCTTTAATTTTATCTCTGATGATGTCAAATGTCAATTTCAAAATGAGTGCAGAATACTGTCAAAATGCTGAAGTTGTATTATCCTTACACTTCTCTTCATGTGTTTTTGACCTACCGTAGCTTGTGATTGTTCACCAGTCTTATGCTGCAAAAAGCATGCTTGTTTTTATTTCAATATGTGTGGCATTCAATATTTTTTTTAAATATAAATAAATAAATAAATAAATAAATAAAGCCAAATCAGAGACCGCAACAATGATTTTAATATCAGTGTCAGGTAAGAGTAATATGCGTGTATATAATTTATGGAAGTTTATTATAAACAGCCACTTTTATAAATTCATGTGAAATGTAATTTTTTTATCCATTTAAATTCTATCAATAAATAATTAGTTTAAAGAGGTGTCATACGTGATCTTTGCAAACACAGCACATGACCTTCTTTAAAGCCCATGTTATAGAAAACAATTAAAAGTATTAGGATATCACTTTCAATTATGTGCAAATGTATTTTTTGCAGCTCAAAATATTGTAAGTTCAGAAGACCAGTATTTTATATATATATATAATACATTTTTTTAACTTATTTTTCACAATAAAGTGATAGATATTGCTGATAGCAATTATGATATGAAAGGGTTAAATTATGAAAAAAACAAGAGACAAGGCGACACACACAGAGTGAGAGAGACCCCCTCCACACACACACACACACACACACACACACCCACACACACACACACACACACACACACCACACACACACACACACACACACACACACACACACACAGAGTGAGAGAGACCCCCTACACACACACACACACACACACAGAGTGATCCTGACAGAGGGAGGGGGATATCACTTTCAATTATAAGCAAATGTATTTTTTGCAGCTCAAAATTTTGTAAGTTCAGAAGACCAGTATTTAATTAAAGATATAATATATGTTTTTGTTTTACTTATTTTTCACAATAAAGTGATAGATATTTGTGATAGCCTATGAAATGAAAGGGTTAAATTATGAAAAAACAAGAGACAAGGTGACACACACACAGAGTGAGAGAGACCCCCTCCACACACACACACACACACACACACACACACACACACACACACACACACACACACACACACACACACACACAGAGTGATCCTGAGAGAGAGAGAGAGAGGGGGGGTAATTTTTTTTATATTTATATATTTTTAATTATAATTATTTGTATTAACACAATTATTTAACTAATTATATAAAACAATATTGTCAATGCCCTACAAATAAACCAGTTTTATACATTTATTTTTTTATTCAAACCCAGAATAATATGTTTATTCCTTTAAAGCAGGCCAAAGCATTGAGAGGTAATCTTTTTAGACAGTAAAGTGTCTCTCTCTCTCTCTCTCTCTCTCTCTCTCTCTCTCTCTCTCTCTCTCTCTCTCTCTCTCTCTCTCTCTCTCTCTCTCTCTCTCTCTCTCTCTCTCTCTCACACACACACACACGTCTGGTTCACTATCTTTTTGGGGACTCAGCATAGACGTAATGGTTTTTATGCTGTACAAACCATATATCCTGTCCCCCTTCACTACACCCTAAACCTACCCATCACACAACTTTCTGCATTTTCACCTTTTCAAAAGAACTCATTCTGTCTGATTTATAAGCTTTTGTACCCATTGAGAAGTCCCCATGAGTCTGTGTGCATTCAGGTTTAAGTCCCCACCAGGCTAGAACAACACACACACACACACACACACACACACACACACACACACACACACACACACACACACACACACACACACACACACAGTAGTAATGCTGAAGTATGCTGCAGGCAACTCAAATCAGCCAGCCCATCCCCCATTCCCCCGTCCACAACACATACACACAGCCACGCACACACACGCACACACACACGCGCGCACACACACACACACACACACACACACACACACACACACACACACACACACACACACTCATATCTGGTTCACTATCTTTCTGGGGACTCAGCATAGACGTAATGGTTTTTATGCTGTACAAAATATTAATTCTGTCCCCCTACACTGCTTCTACCCCTAAACCTACCCATCACACAACTTTCTGCATTTTCACCTTTTCAAAAGAACACATTCTGTCTGATTTATAAGCTTTTGTACCCATTGGGACGTCCCCATGAGTCTGTGTGCATTCAGGTTTAAGTCCCCACCAGCCTAGAAAACCATTCACACACACACACACACAGAGGCAAGGTTTTTTGCTTGAAAACTTATACAATATTGCCCTCTACTGGACATTTAAGGGAGAGCATAAGTGTTGAAAAAAAAACAAAAAAAAAACAGTGTGATATATAGAATAACCAGCAGGTGGGAGTATAGACTTATTTATGAACCAGGCACTTGTGTTCTTATTTTGTGTTTTTTAGGCTTTTGCTACGGGACCACCGTTTGAGATATCCAATAACCGTTCGCATTTTAGCATCTTCTGTATATTTACTTCATGTTGTCCGAGTTTGGAGGAGATTGAATGAATCGCTTTTGAGGAGATGGTAAAAACTCAGAGCTCGCTTTGCCACTTCTTGTTATCTTCCAACCAAATTATCTGACTTCCTGTTGGTCAGAGCTAATGACTGTAAATTAGAAAGTTGTCCGGCTCGAAATGTACAATATATATACCGAGTTTGGTGAATGTAGATAAAACTAACCCCCCACTTTGGACAAAAGTGACACACTTCCTGCTGCCAATTGGTGGCGCTATAACTTTGACTCACAAAAGTCATATCCATGTGATCGGCCTCTTACAACGAACACACAGCTGAAGTTTCATCAAAATGAATTAATGTATGCAAAAGTTATAACACACTTCCTGTTTCCCTTATCTCGCCATAAATTTGTCTCTTCGCCACGGCCAAACCGTTCGAGGTATCAAAAAGTTGCTTGCAATTTGGCATCCTCAGTGTCTTGACTTCATGCTGACCGAGTTTGGTGCTGATCGGGTGAATCGTCTAGGAGGAGTATCGCAAATTCCAGAGCATGCGTTTTCCGAACAACCCATAATAGCTCACTTCCTGTTGGGCGAAGCTTATGACTATGAGTGCGGAAGTTGTTTGGCCCGATGAGATCTATAAGTGTACCGAGTTTCATACATGTACGTGCAAGTGTGTTTAATATATAGACCCTGTTTTTCAAGGGGGCGCTGTTGAGCCCCCCTGCCACGCCCGGGTCAAACGCCTGTGCCAGACCCTGTTGGCCGCGCATTCCGATGCGTGTGCAAAGTTTCAAGAGTTTTCGAGCACGTTAAGTGCCCCAAAAATGCCCAAAAGGCGAAAAGATAATAATAATAATAATAATAATAATAATAATTAAAGCTGCGAGCAGCGATGACGGGCCCAAGCCGGGGGCACCGCCACCCCGGTGGCATCAGCTTAACTGTGCACAGCATGCAATAGGCATTTAATATGGGAAAAAATAAATAATGGGACTATGTCAAATTCATTTGAATTCACCTCATTAACTGCAGCAACTGGTGCTGCTATGACCAGGAACCACAACACTCACATCTCTGAGATCAATTACATTTTATTCTTTAATTTTATGTCAGGTGATGTCAAATGTCAATTTCAAATGAGTGCAGAATACTGTCCAAATGCTGAAGTTGTATTATCCTTACACTTCTCTTAAAAATAAATTAAGCCAAATCACAGAGACCGCAACAATGATTTTAATATCAGTGTCAGGTAAGAGTAATATGCGTGCATAAAATTTATAGAAGTTTATTATAAACAGCCACTTTTATAAGATCATGTGAATTTTTTTTTTTTATCCATTTGAATTTTATCAATAAATAATTAGTTTAAAGAGGTGTCATACGTGATCTTTGCAAACACAGCGCATGACCTTCTTTAAAGCCCATGTTATAGAAAACAATTAAAAGTATTAGGACATCACTTTCAATTATGTGCAAATGTATTTTTTGCAGCTCAATATATATATAATACATTTTTTAAAACTTATTTTTCACAATAAAGTGATAGATATTGCTGATAGCCTATGATATGAAAAGGTTAAATTATGAAAAAACAAGAGACAAGGTGACACACAGAGTGAGAGAGACCCCCTCCACACACACACATAGAGTGATCCTGAGAGAGGGAGAGTGAGGGGGAAGGGGAATGACAGACACAAAATCTAAACAGTGAGAGATCATTGTTTTTATTTCACTGTTTTGCAATAACAACAATAGTTTTATCTTCAAGACAGTGTTCCTAGGACATATCCAACCTGGTTACTAAATAAGGCTACACTCTCACCTTCTGGTTATTCTATATGCCGGTAGCTCATTGGTTCTCATTTTTGTCCTTAAACAAAAGGCATTAATCTTCTCATTTTTAAGTTACACGCACTACTTTTTTTCCCCTTTTCTTTTTAAAGACAATTAAATGTGTTTTTTCTTTTGTTAGTAATGTTTTTTTATATTTATATTTTTTATTAATAATTATTTGTATTAACACAATTATTTAGCTAATTATATAAAACAATATTGTAAATGCCCTACAAATAAACTGGTTTTATACATTAATTTTTTTATTCAAACCCAGAATAATATGTTTAATCCTTTAATGCAGGCCAAAGCACAGCATTGAGAAGTAATCATTTTAGACAGAAGAGTGGCTCTCACACACACACACACACACACACACACACACACACACACACACACACACACACACACACACACACACACACAGTAGAAATCAGTGACACGTGTCCCCATGAGTCTGTGTGCATTCAGGTTGAAGTCCCCACCAGGCTAGAAAAAAGAACACACACACACACACACACACACACACACACACACACACACACACACACACACACACACACACACACACACACACACACACACACACACACACACACACACTGTAACGCTGCAAGTATAAACCGGCCCACACACACACACACACACACACACACACACACACACACACACACACACACACACACACACACACACACACACACACACACACTGTAGTAAGCTGCAGGTATAAAGCAGCCCATTCCCCCCCCCCCCCCCCACACACACACACACACACACACACTCATGTCTGGTTCACTATCTTTCTGGGGACTCAGCATAGACTTAATGGTTTTTATGCTGTACAAATCATATATTCTGTTATCCTACACTGCTCCTACCCCAAAACCTTCCCATCACACAACTTTCTGCATTTTCACCTTTTCAAAAGAACTCATTCTGTCTGATTTATAAGCTTTTGTACCCATTGGGAAGTCCCCATGAGTCTGTGTGCATTCAGGTTTAAGTCTCCAGCAGGCTAGAAAACCATTCACACACACACACAGAGGCAAGGTTTTTTGCTTGAAAACTTATACAATATTGCCCTCTACTGGTCATTTAAGTGAGAGCATAAGTGTTAAAAAAAA